>NW_025336598.1:14219945-14226784 GCF_004798865.1 Varanus komodoensis
GCCATGTTCTGATGACACAGCAAGGGTAATAAATCACCATGGCTTTCCATGAGGTACAAACCCAGCCACTGTTTAAAATTTTGTATATGGAGATGTTTTACTGTATTTTGTGGTATCTTTATTTTGTGCCGTATTTTACTGTATTTGTGTTTGTAGTATGTGAATTGCTGTGAACCACCCGGAAGGTTTCAACTATTGCGGGGGGCGGGGGGGGGTATAGAAATTAAATAAATGCTTGCCCCTGTGATGAAGTGATTGTTAGGATTCTGAGGATGATCCAGAGCACCACTTCAAAGACCAAGAGAAACTGTCTGCCGCTGCCTCAGCCTCTCAAGCACCTTTCTGGAGAAATGGAGCTTGGAGGCAATCCACCAAATGGCTCCACTGAGTCCAGGACCACTTTCCCCTTCTGTAATCAGCTTGGTCATCTTTCCTCCTCTAGCCATGGGGTAGAGAAGTGAAAACCCTCATCTTTGTAAGACCCCAGGTCAGCAGGTCAGTAGAAGTCCAGAGAAGGGCAACAAAAATGATCCAGGGTCTGGAGACACTGTCCTATGAAGAGAGACTGAGAGAACTGGGCACGTTCAACCTTGAGAAGCAAAGACTGGTGGGGGAGACATCGTATCATTCTATACCTCAAAGGCTGTCATGAAGAGGAAGGTCAAGAACTCTTCTCACTGATACAAGGGTGCAGGACACAGAATAATCAATTCAAACTGTGACAATCCAGATTGAGGCTAGATATAAGGAAAAGTTTCCTCACTGTCAGAGCAACATGGTAGTGGAACCAGCTGCCTAGAGAGGCTGTGGACTCTCCCACTCTAGAAACATTCAAAAAGAAATTGGACAGCCATCTGAGTGGGATGGTCTAAACTGGTGTCCTGCAACAGCAGGGGGTTGGACCCAATGGCCTTCATGGCCCTTTCCAACTCTAGTATTCTAGGATTCTAAATCCAACACAGATTGGGAAAGGCTGCCCGAGGGATGTGCCAATGCCCTGGTTCAAGAGCACAGAAATACCATCTCACCTCGCTGCCCACCTTTTAGCTCTTTTCCAGCCAACCAACACAATTCCCCCACCAGCTCAGGTTTCCAGTGCTGTGAGGAATATTCTCCAGTGGCGAAAGGGAATTATGGATGTCTGTGTTTTGAACCTCATTGCACGTGTCAAAGGTCTCTACCATAGGTCAAGTCTCCTGCATGCAAGCCTCGCTTTGAGGAGGCAATTGCTCTAGGCCTCCTAGATGGAGGGGGCACACATCATACATCTCTGTGAAGAGAAGCAGTGCCAAAAATGAATACTTGGCCCCTTAGGCCTGTACACATCCGGGCTCTGTTAGCACTTCTCACATCCACTTCAGAAAAGGATGACTCTGTTAAATGTTCTTTCCACAAAGGCTAGTACCAATGCTTGCCCCTCAGCAAAACCAACACAACCCCTTGTTCCCCCAGTAGGGTTAATATTATACAAGCAATTATTTTATTTAGCTTCCCATCTTCAGGCTGGTGATTTTGCACTCGGTCTTCCTCAGTCTCGATGCCCACATAAATATAATTGCCCTTGCTATTGTTGCTTTTCCAGGCCATGGGGTTAACAACCATTTAAAGGCCACAGAGATAATTAAAATGGTTAGCACTTAGGAGCTGCCAACCAGTGTTTGATGTTCTATTCCCTGCTGATCATAATGAGTGCATTTTGTGGGTGTCTTGCAGTGAATTCCACATGGACAGCTGACACTGTGCTTTCAGACTTTTGAGCTCTCTGCCACAAATGAATGGTTTCCTGCTTCTTCCAAAAACCACATGTGGTAACTGATCTCTGGGGACCTAGATAAAAGAACTTATTCCAGCAGGAATGCACCGGTTCTTCAAGGTGGTTATTTTTACTAGCCAAGGAAAAATGTCTCTTCTATTCTCTCTCTTGTTGGAAGCCGTGTGCAACAATGAACAAATGTAGAATGTAACAAGCATTACCTCTGAGGCTCTTTTGTCCTATTTCCAAGCCAGCAATCACTCTCAGGCTGCTGTATAAATTGCTGCTGTCTAACAACACATCATTGTTCTTGAGAAAGGGGTGTTACTTATTTTTATCAGAATTTCTCGCTCCCAATAAGATGCAGCTTATGTCTGCACAATGTTTCTTCCATCTTTTAACCAGTAATTTGGGTTACAACTCCTCTTGGATGAAATGAGCAAATGAAGGTTTTAGGTTCCTTTTATTTGGGCTAGAAAGATTGTATGTTGCCAGAAGCACAGATCTGGAACAGTTCTCACAGGTCTGGAACAATATTCCTAGGAATTTTAACTGGCTTTATTCTTGATACCCTTTTAGGCAGCAGGGAAGAACTCTTACAAGAACAAGCACATGTGCATGTATAGAAAAATAATATAATCTCCCATGGCCCATGTGGATTTCTGTGTCCATTTCTGGGTGCTACATTGTAAGAACACTGATAATTGGAATTTATCCAGAGGAGAGTAACACAGATGGGGAGAGCTCTAGCAACTAAGTTTCAGAAGGAAACTTGTTGAAGCAGCTGGGCTTACTTTGTCTGGAGTGACACCATAGATGTTATCTTCAGTTGTCTGAAGGAAAGCCATGGCTTGTCCTGTGTTGTTCTGGGAAGCAGGACTAATAACAACGGATGGAAATCAGGGAAAGTAAAATTTGGCTAAAAGTCAGAAGCGCCTAATGGTCAGAGCCGTTGAGAGTAGGCCACTCTGCCTTTAGAGGCAATGGACTCTCCTTCACTGAATGTATTTCCGTAGATGCTGGAAGCCCATCCTTCCAAGATACTGTAGTTGCATCCTGCACTTATTAAGGAATTGACTTAGATGACCTCCAAGATCTCTTGCAAGTCTATCATTCTACTCAGCAGCTCCATGTGGCTACTTTGAAGAACAGCGAAGGAGCATCCTCCAGGAAGATGTACAAGAAAATTTTCTTCTGTCCCTTTCCAGCAATCTAAATCCATCTTGAAACTAGGATCAGTTTGGGCAGGGGGAAGGTTTAGTTTTAATGTTATGGTTTATTTGGTTTGAAGGAAGTTTCTTCCATGGGGGCACTACCTGAATGGACAGTGGAGATACTCCTGTTCCCCCATTTCATAATATGCATTAATTCCTCAGAAATGTCTGTACATCTGCACAGTATGTCTATTGTTATGAATCAGACACTGTGACTCAGAGTTTCAATGGCACGGCCACAACTTCAATGGCTTCAATGGCATTAGCCACATGATATGTAATGGTTTGACAAGCTAACTTGTTAGGCATTCTAAGTAATGTCAACCCCCCCCCCCCCCCCGGTTACCCTTCATGCAAAGTTACTCTGCTCCTTTCAGTTTGGTAGGTTACAAGCTGACGGGGTAGGATCTGGACCAGGTTTCACTGCAAAGTCTTGCATTGTACAGCATATGAAAGGAGTATGTTCTGAAAAGGCAGAGTGATCTCCTGTACATCCAAGTTTTAGCAGGCTGGGCATGGGGGAGATAAACATCCATGCAGATTTAATATCTTGGAAGGATCCTGGAGCAATTTACAACAGGATTAAAATTACTTTCACACTTCACAAGGCTGGTACAACAAGAGCTCATGGCTGTGTCAACGCCAAAGTAACTGCATTTTCAACAAATGCCTGGAATGCACCAATATCGAAGCCTGATGCACCTCAGAGGAGAGATCATTCCACAGGGCAGGTGCTGCTTCAGAGAAGGCTGGTCTCCATATTGCCACAGAACAGAACTTGTAGACTCTGTCCTGGGAGGCTTGTCTAGGGCAAGATCCTTCTTGAGCCAACCTGGTCCTGAGTTGTTTAGGGCTGTATATACGAACACCTTAAATCCAGCTAAGGGGCAGACTGCCTGCCAGTGTAGATCCTTTAACAAAAACAGAGTTATTGTGTAGTAACCAGGCCTTTGCATTCTGTACCAGTTTCTGAACCAGCCTTTAGGGCAGCCCCACAAAAAGCACATTACAGCAATCCAGTCACGTAGTGCCTTGCATGGGAGTCACAATGGCCAGGATACCCTGTCCTGGAGCTGCTGTAGTTACCTTGCCAGTCTAACATTGATAGCCATGAAAGGTTGCTGCATTGGAATCCGTCCCTGCAAGCAAACCAGAACTAAAGCCCATAGTTTGTTGTTGACTTACAAAGTGTGACTTGTTTTTAATCTTTGTGATGTATGAACCCAGAACCATACCTGGCTATGTTGTGCTGCTGTCCATCCTGAATCCAAGAAAAACCATCCTGAAAAATAAACTACCTTGAAGATTGACAAAATGAGCTAGCGGAACAAACCAGTAATAGGGGAAACCTGATGTAGCTTGCTTCTTCTCTGCAAGAGAAATTGTGGTTAATGCAACAAACCATTATTAACTTAAACCATGGTTTAGCACATGTGAACACAACTATTACCTGATGATGCAGACATCAAATGACAACATGTCTGTATGCTCTCTTCTAGGCAACTTTTATTAGGCTTTGTACAAGAATGTCAGGAAAACAGGGTAACCTGGCTCTTTAGGTCAGAGATCGGTCTTCAAGTTCTGTAAATTTTTAAAGTGCTGTGTGTACCACTAATGCTATAGAAGGCATTCTGGTCTAGATTTCTGCTTTTGTGTTTAAAAAGAGAGCTATCACCAAAAACAAAGCAAAACAAAAAAATCCAACCCCCCCAAACAAGTATTAAGAACAGAAATGTTGCCAGTATGCCGAGCTCAATAAACATGAGCATCATCTTATTTGATATTGATTAGTTCAAATTTATATATTAAAAAGGGCTGTCAGATTTTGCACATACAACAGCAAACGAACATTACAGGACCAAAGGACTTCCCAGGGTAACATCAGAGCCTCACTGACGATTGTGACTGGTATCCCGATGAGCTAGTTAGCTGCTAATGAAGCCATGCTATCACTAACAGCAATTTGTTTCATGTGCAGAAGGGGCAAGACTGAACCCCTGGTTCTTCCCAGGGCACTGCACACATTATTGGTGCTGGTCCTACCATCCTACCTGAACAGGACACCTCTGAAGGGGTACCAAAGCACGTATACTTGTGCACATGTTAGGTGCGCCCTGTGAGTTGGGACGCTTGCCTTGGCGTGCCCTTTGCAGACACCATGTCCCATGTACGGCTGTTGGGGGCGCAACCGGAGCAGGGGGCAGCAAGGGTTTGGCCAGCAGACACAATCCTGCCCCTTCACCTATTTAGCATTTGCACGGAGGAACTGTGTGACCTTGGATCAGAGTAAAACACATCAGAGTATACATTATCCGGCTTCGTACAGTGCAAAATAAGTACCATGTCTTAATGCTTCTTTTTAATAGACACATTTTTATTCATATTAGTATGAAAGTAAGCATAGCATAGCTTTATGTCCAGGTGTTCAGTAATGAACTTTCAGAAAACAAATACATATGTTTAGAATAAATCATGTCACATCCTTTTTGTCTTGTTCAGGAGAGTAAAGAATATGGTCTGAAGTTATCCAACATATCTCAAAAAACAGAATACTTAAAACAGGTCAGAACAAGTATTTAAAAAAGCACAGATAAATACACAATTCATTGTCAGCTGTATATGTATATAAACAATACATGTACATAATAAAAGAATAATGTGCATCATACAGGAACAGAAAGCATCACGCTCCATGTATATTCATGGTTTATCAAGTCTTGGTTTCAAACTTCTGATTTCTACCATATATTTTCTTACACTTTATTTCATATAATTACAGTGATAAGTGTTAATGATCTAACTAGGTGGCATCCAAGTAAGTTCTCTCTGCAGATGGTTTGTTAACCATGAACAACCCACAGTTCACAACTCAGCAACAAACCATGGGTTCTCTTTGTAGGTTGTCTATAGTAACATGATTTGCTAACACAGCTAGACCCAGACAACGTAACCCACATTTCAACAGCAAGCCACAATTCAATGACAATTCACACTCTTTGGCTCATCTGAGTAACCCCGAGTGTGGGTTTTGTTGCTTGAACCCAGTCTGTACGGGTATCTTCCTTATGACCTTTTATCTTGCAACCTCCTTGGCTCATCTGAGTAATTTCTGAAAGATAACGTCATCGTAATCGTGTAGCCAGTCTGTGTTTTCCAGCAGCTTCTTCCTTTTTTTCTTCCCACAAATGATCCACTAAGGAAGGAAAGAACAAGTAGCTGCACGAAAGCAGCACTAAGAACCCTCCCTCTCGAAGTACCCTCTAACCCTTCTGGTGGGTGCCATTTTATGACCCCTATTAAATTTTTAAAATTGCTCTTAAGTGCTAAATAGCTTTTTTGGGCTATACATTTGTTTTAGAATGTAAGGTGAGCACAGTCTTAATTCCATAATGCTAATTTCAATTTATTGACTTGTAGGCTATAACCCAAGCATGTAATGATAAGAATTAATTTTTAAATGATGTTAAAAAACATTCAGGTTACTGCCTTTTTCATAACATAGGCATGAATCCAGGATCTGCTTTCTCTGAAGAGGAGGATTCTTTTCACAGAAGCCTCCTCTGTCCATTTTTGGGGTCCCCTCTTCTCCAGATCACAGTGCACCCCATACCATAGGGTCCTCTGAATCTCTGTGCAGCATTTTCAGGGGCCTAGAGGGGTTGCTGTTGGAAAGAGGGGGCCAAGTCCACTTCCATCATTGCAGTTAATCTAGCACCAATTTGGATCCAACTGAAAAGTGATGATTTAAAATGTTTTTTTAGACTAGCCATTATAGCATTGGTAGTGTTAAAACACTAAATCAATCTCAATCAATCTCTCTCTCTCTCTCTCTCTCTCTCTCTCTCTCTCTCTCTCTCTCTCTCTCACACACA